>NC_074667.1:3078008-3110508 GCF_029448725.1 Salvelinus fontinalis
GGTCTGTTGTATTCATCTCCTCATTTTGCTCAAATGTCAACACCAGCCACAGTGGTTGGGGCACCACCAGGGCCCTGTTCTGGGAGAGTGGCCAGGAAGAAGGCACCTGACCTGGGTCCAAATTAAGATCTTTAGCCTCTTTCAATCTCATCAGTGCGACTGTTAGTTAACCAGCAGCCAGCCACACTGCCTTATTTAAACACAGAGGAAAGAGAACAGGGGTTCGCACGAAGTATCAAATAGAAACAACTATTTCCCATATCTCTTGCTCTCGTGTGTCTAGTTGAATTTGTTTGAGGTGCCTCTGTTTTCGACTTCTCTCTGAAAGGGCAAGGTCACCTCAATAGCTGTAATGTATCTTCAAAATGGCTTGTTTGAAATCACAGTGCAGACTGTTATCTTTCTAGAGTGGCAGCTTATCGTACCGTTTATTATACCCGAGAAGCATGTCTCTCCACCGTCGACGAGCTCCAGCCTGTAGACGGTGCAGCAGTAGACTGGGGCTCAGGAAGCCGAGCAGTAGTTCATTGACAACCAGGAGGCAGAGAGGAGAGAAAGCTGCTCAAAATCATAGTCCTCACTGACGCTGACTGGCTCCGACAGAAGAAAGAATTGGATCAGGTAAAGGGAACAGAAAGAGAGAGAGATAAAGAGAGAGAGGTAGAGGGAGAGAGCGTGAAAGGTGAAAAAGGGGTCTCCCTGCTTCAATGAGCTAACTCGGTGTCTGCCACAGGGATAAAAGAGGACAAAGTCTAGGGCCATTCAAACCTCATTAAACACACAGTGGCGCACGCACGCACGCACACACACACACACACACACACACCTGAATCCCAAAGCTAAAGATCCCTATGACCTCTTAAAGGTATTACGCAGCAGTCCAACCGCCTCTCGAGAACCTTACGCTTCGCTAGACATGGCGATGGAGAGTGTGTTTGATATGGATAGCTGTGGATGACACTGGGCATTACGCCATCAAACGGGCGTAATCGCTGTGGCGACTTGATGAAATTGTGCTGAGTTTAGATAAAAGTCCAAGGGGTTGTGATCCAGTAAGCCCTTCGGGGGCATCTCGCTGCCTTTGAGGTCCAGGATGGTAGAGCATTCCCCATCAGAAAGTAGGAACTGATTGATCAATCAGCAACTTGATCGGTCATGACGTCGTCGTCTCTGACGTCTAACCCTAGCCACATAATTGTGTTGATGAGGCAGCAGAACGTGACAGAGACTGCGGCTACTCATTTCTGCCTACTCTGGGATGAAGGCTAGATCATGGTTAGGTAGGGCAATGACTTCTGACTTTTTACATACAGAGCTGTTTCTGTGTTTTAAATGGATGACTCTATAGTAGAACGTGTAGGTTTTTAGTGCTTGGTAAGGTGTCAGCATGAATCTAACAACACTTTTTAGGAAATAGCAGTGTCCATGGAAAGACATTTGGATGAAAATAAATATATGTGTTTGTTCCTAATGGAGAACAGCATCACGGTCAAGACAACATGAAAGACTTAAGGTGAGATGGAGAAAGAGAGGGAGAGAAGAGAAGAGATGGAGGTTAGGGAGAGTGGCAGAGGGAAAGACTAATATGGCCGAGAGAGACACAGAGAAAGACAGCGAGAAAGTGAGAGGGCCAGAGGCCGAGAGTGAGGGAGAGACCGAGAGTGAGGGAGAGACCGAGAGTGAGGGAGAGACCGAGAGTGAGGGAGAGTCCGAGAGTGAGCGAGAATTCGAGAGTGAGGGAGGGATCTTGAGAGAGGGTGAAAGAGGGTGAACGAGGGTGAAAGAGAATCAGACAGAGGGAGAGAGATAGAAGCCCTGCCCAGAATGTCTAGCACCAAAAGCCATGCTGAATTCATGTACTGTATAACCAATGTTATTTTAACTCTGTACTTTTGGTTAATTCATGATATTTTACCCTGGAACTTATTTTTGTAGCGTGTCGCTTTGGTTAACCTTTCAACGAGAGCAGGCACACTGGAGTTACTGCAATTAATAATCAATGAAGTCTAAATTATGCATTAATATTCCAAAAGAATTTTCAATTTTACATTATTACATTCATTCATTCAAATGTTTTGCATTGCTCTGGGGATACGATTTAGAAATGATAAATATTTATACATTTATTTATCCTATTGCAAATGTAGTGGGTAACATTTTGATATGGATATTGTACTGCAATACCTTGGCATGCCTTGCACGTATTGGCGTAGTTAAGTCATTTAGGGACTCAACATAAAAGCTCCACATTTAGCGTTCTACCTGTTTAGCATTATACTCATGAAAGGAAGAGAATTTGCCCAATTTAAGTGCACAATTAGAGAACATGATTGACGAAAGAATGTGTAACTACTTTACAACAAAAAGTGATTGAGGGCATGTGTGTGTGTGCATGCATGTGCGTGCGTGCGTGCGTGCGTGTGTGTGTCTCTGTGTGTGTGTGTGTGTGTGTGTGAGTGAGTGAGTGAGTGAGTGAGTGAGTCAGTCAGTGAGTGAGTGAGTGAGTGAGTGACTGAGAGAGAGAGAGAGCGTGAGTGCAATTGGCTGTATGTGTTTTAGTATTTCCTGTGTGTGTGTGTGTGTGTGTGTGTGTGTGTGTGTGTGTGTGTGTGTGTGTGTGTGTGTGTGTGTGTGTGTGTGTGTGTGTGTGTGTGTGTGTGTGTGTGTGTGTGTGTGTGTGTGTGTGTGTCTTCCGTGTAACTGACTTTGAAGAAAATTGTCACAGTTCATGTTTGTCACATTTAATGAGCAGGGTCATCCATTTGAAATTCTTTTAAAAGCCACGGTAAATTAAAGTAAATCATTGTTTTTGTAAACATGCATCAAACTGAGCTCTACTGAGCGTACTGCCCGCGAATTAAAACCCTCTATGCCAATACACATTGTCAACCACTGTCAACGATCAATTACGATTGTGATTTTTCCCCCCCCCAACAACTTCTTGTTTTCATGAGGAATTTCATCATGTGATTCTATAGAGTGAAATTAATAGGCATTCTGTGATGATGGAATTCTTCTTTTACTTTAGAACAAAATAACCGAACAGACACTTCAACTCATCCACTGGCATTTGTAAATCCTATTCTCAAAGGTCAAGTAACAACTAAATATATTGTACTGTACATGTAACTAGACACGTATCGGTGCATCTCCTCCCCCGACCCAAATCACACTCTTTCATCCACTAACAGGGATGTCATTAATGTTTGTTGAAATGTATGCAACTGTTAAAGTTGTTTGTTTTTGTTCATTACAGTTGAACCATAGAGAACGCACAATACACAACCCATATGTGTAACGTCCTGACCAGAGTTCTTATGTGTTTTGCTTGTTTAGTGTTGGTCAGGACGTGAGCTGGGTGGGAATTCTATGTTGTGTGTCTAGTTTGTCTGTTTCTGTGTCCAGCCTAATATGGTTCTCAATCAGAGGCAGCTGTCAATCGTTGTCCCTGATTGAGAATCATATATAGGAGGCTTGTTTTGTGTTGGGATTTTGTGGGTGATTGTTTCCTGTGTCAGTGTTGGTGCCACACGGGACTGTGACGGTTAGTTTGTTTTGTTATTTTGTAATTGTATATTTGTTTTCATGTTAAATTAAATCATGGAAAATTACCACGCTGCACATTGGTCCTCAGATCCTTCTCGCCTCTCCTCGTCTGAGGAGGAGGACGACTTAGACTGCCGTTACAATATGTCTATTGTGACCACAAAATGTCTGCTACGTATTAGATACATCACCCTGCCCCCAACCCAAATCACATTCTCTCATGCACTAACAATTGAGTGAGGTGAACGAGAGCACACACTCACACATACACACACACACACAAGTCTAGGTGAACCATACAGGATACAGCATATGTTATTCCCAGTCATCGGTTCATTAGGTGCCAACCTAGTTACTCTCTGCCTGAATGGGAAGCTGAAATGCCACAGACAGCCCAGATGGAACCCTGGCAGTTACACACACACACACACACACACCATGGTCTGGACCTATTTGGTAATTACTATATGACTTTAGTTTATCTCCCTGTGATCTGCATGGCTTTAGCTGCAGTAGTGGTAACACTATGTGGTAGGAGTTTGCTGAGGCCCAGCTAGCAGCCGGTGCCTCCCACGTCATGCCCTGTGCTATTATATCCATTATATGGACCCTGTCTCATGTTTTAACTGGTGGGCAAATGATCTGTCTTCTAGGCTGTGTGTATGTGCAGGGTGTGTGTGTTGTGCGTAGGTGTGTGTGTAGCGGCAGCCAGCATCAACCGAAGCCCAGTATGTTTCAAAGCACCACGGCATCAAACTTTAGTTTTAATTTCATTCATTTATCTTTTGACAACTACCACGCGTGCCTTTTTTATTTACAGTGTTACAGTTTGTTGCGTGTGTGTGCGTCTGTGTGTGAGCACGTTTGTCTGTGTGTTCGTTTTTCCACACAAACCTAATCATGAGGAAAGATTGGAAATAAGGGGGCAAATTTAATCTCTGGTCTTCCATTCTGTTTAATTGAGAGAGAGAGAGAGAGAGAGAGAGAGAGAGAGAGAGAGAGAGAGAGAGAGAGAGAGAGAGAGAGAGAGAGAGAGAGAGAGAGGAGAGAGAGAGAGAGAGAGAGAGAGAGAGAGAGAGAGAGAGAGAGAGAGAGAGAGAGAGAGAGAGAGAAGAAATGTTTGTAAATGTTCCTGCTTTGCACGAAAGCTCTCCTGCAACATGGTCATCAAATTAAGATCCTACATCTGTAGGCCTACAGTCTTGTGCACAATTAATTTGCAGTAATGCATTGGAAAGAATACACAGAACTTTATCATGGATCAAACAAATAACAAATGAATAATAGAATCGATTCATGTATTAAGCCTTTCAGAGAGATCCCATTGTGATATGTTCTCGATGATTGCATAATCATTTCAGAGAGAAAGTCCACGTTTTCCTACAGGTTTCTGCAGCGTATCGAGGACCTCAAAGCAAATGACTAGATGTCGAACTCTCTAAAAAGGGATGATAGACGGTGGAAGAGACAAAGCCATAGGTGGTGGAACACTGCTACATCCATACAGAAAGGTATTACATGAATAAGAGAGAGAATGCATTAAATGTTGCGTAGAAGGTAGTCAATCTATCTCACATGCCAGTTTGTTATCTTCTTTTCACACTTTTTTTGAGTTTTTGAGTTTTTATAAAACCTTTATTTTCTACTCAATTGTTAACATAAATAATGACACACTGCCTTTTCAGAAATGAAACAATGAATGTAATTCCTACACAAAATAAATAAAATAAAAATACAAAAGAACATATACATTCAACTTATTTCCTCAACAAAAAATAATTTCCCCTCCTCTACAATACAAAGCGCTCCTTCATATGCCCACTTCTCCTCAAACAATGGGAGATCTTTTACAGCTGAGAAGAACTCAAAATCCACTTTTATTCTTGCTTTCACTAATCCTTTAAAAACACATCTTATATCCTTCTCATATCCCGTGTCTATCTTATGTTTCCTACTCAAAAAAAATTGACATCTTAGCTTGTCCCAAAATAAAATTTAACATTTGACATTTTCTTTTCTGTTGCTTACTATATTGAAACCCCAAAATAAACACATTGTTATTAAAAATCTCACCTACAGCTCTAAACAATGATTCCAGTATTTCCAATAAAGGTTTTATCCTCTCACACTCCATAAAACAGTGAAAAATGGTTTCTCTTATATTACAAAAAGGACATCCATCTCTAACATCTGAATTAATGACAGATACAAAAGCATTAACTGCAATAATGCCATGTAACACCCTCCATTGCATATCACCAGTACCCTTTTGTAACGGTGGTTTGTACAGTGCTCTCCATGCTGGCTTTACCTTGTCATCAATTCTCAATTTTACCCTCCATGGAGTGTCTTTTCTATTTTTCAATTTCTCTTTATTTAACACCTTAACACACCCTCTATACAAATCCTTCCCATTCACCTCATCCAAACCCACCTCCTCCAACCCTCTCAAATCCAACAATATACCCTTTCTCTCTGACTCTGTGATATTTGGTGTAATCCCTAATCTTGGAAATGAGACGTCTTCATCTTGTTCCTTCTTCTTGTGGCTATTAAGCATTCCCCACTCTTCCGCTGACAGAGCTTTCCTGCAGCTTCCCAGCATTTGTCCAACAATCCTTTCCGACCTCACCCCCAAATGTTCAGCCAACCGTCTTCCATCCATTAAGTCGGGCCCAGCCATTGCCATTAACTGTCTTAAGGTGATTATTTTTCCCTTCACCAGAATCTTGGAGAAATGAGGAACAGCTGCAGTTGTACAATCCAGTCTTGCCCCAAACACCAGAGGTTCCTCCAACAGCCAATGCACTGACTCCGCTGAAGTTCGTCTGGACACCTTCATTATGCTCCACACTCTGAGAAGACCTCTGTAAAACGGAGGTACTCCCTCCCTAGAAATCTGGCTACTATCAACCAGAAATAAAGCCTTCTTTAAACCGAATCCTCCAACCCTCTGTAACACAAGGCCTGCTACCCCCCTCCACACCACATTTTCCTGTCCATAAAGCAACCTTTGAATAAACTGAAACCGGAAAGCAGCAGCCCTACTAGCAAGATGTACCAGACCTTGTCCCCCCTCCTCTTTTGACAAAAACAAAACACTTTGTGGAACCCAGTGATATTTATCCCAAAAAAAATCCACCATAATTGCCTGTATCTTAGCCAGAAGACCAGATGGTGGTTCTAAAACTGCCAACCGATGCCATAGTGCAGAGGCAATCACATTGTTAACTATAATAGTTCGCCCCCTATATGACATTCGAGATAACAACCAACGCCATCTCCTCATCCTCCCTTCCATCATTTCAACCACCCCAATCCAATTTCTTTCCATAATCCCCTCATCTCCTAAGTACACTCCAAGATACTTAAACCCTCCCTTACACCATTCCAATCCCCCTGGCAAAGCCATGATCCCTCCAGACCATTCTCCAATCTGTAAAGCACAACTCTTTTCCCAATTTACTTTTGCCGAGGATATTCCCCTAAACCGATCAACCATTAGACTCAAACTATCCACCTCCGCTTGATTTTTCACTAAAACAACTACATCATCAGCATAGGCTGAAAGACGAATAGGAGGAATATCCTTGGAAAGGTACACCCCTTCAATGCGACTTCTAATGCTATTTAGTAGTGGCTCTATAGCAATGGCATACAACATCCCTGATAAAGAACATCCCTGTCTAATACCTCTACACACTTTAAAAGGAGCACTCAAACCACCGTTAACTTTCAATACACTTTCAATGTCACCATATATCACCTTTATCATGTCAATAAAACCAGAGCTGAACCCAAACGCCTCAAGCGTATGCCATAAATATTGATGTTCAACTCGGTCAAATGCCTTTTCCTGATCAATTGAAATTAGACCTGCATCCAACCCAATAGCCCTAGAGACGTCCAGAAAATCACGAATCAGAGAAATGTTATCCCCTATCTGCCTGCCAGGAACACAGTAGGACTGGTCCGTATGTATGATTTGCCCCATCACCTCCCTCAGCCTGTTGGACAAAGCCTTGGACAGGATCTTATAATCAGTGCACAATAAAGCCACCGGCCTCCAGTTTTTCACCTCCCTAGGGTCTCCCTTTTTGGGCAGTAGGGTGAGGACAGCCCTTCTGCAGCTTAATGGTAGTAACCCTCCGGTTAAACTATCACTAACTACTGCTAGCCAATCTTCTCCCAACATAGTCCAAAAAGACTTAAAAAAGTCAACAGGAAGCCCATCAAAGCCTGGTGCCCTTCCATTTTCCATGCCTTTTAACTTCTTGAGAATACAGGGGGTGCTGTTTCGCATTAGCATAATTGCCTCTACAGATTAAACTGCCTCTTATTCAATTATTGCTGTTACTATATGCATATAACCATATGCCATTGGATAGAAAACAAGCTATGGTTTCTAAAACCGTTCCAATTTTGTCTCTGAGTCAAACACAGGTCATTTCACAGCACTTTCCCTGAGCCAGAAGAAGATTGCAAGATGTGTATGCTCGCTTCAAAGCTCTGCCTATATATGGTCACGCGACCTATGACCCGAAACACACTTCCTTCTTCTTCCTCTGGGTGTCTGGAAGACGTCAGAGGAGAAATTTTTTGTTTATCTTGTACTGACGTGAAATAAGACCTATTTCTTTAGCGTGACCGACAACTTCCGGTTTCTGAGATGCGCGTTTTCAGAGGTGCCATTGTCTTTTGTTATGCTGACGTTACGGATGAAAACTATCTCCGTGTCGAAGTTTGTTTGATACATGTGACCATATCACCGTAATGTATGTTTTTTCAATATAGTTTAATCAGATTATTAGAATTTTTTCGGGAGTTTTGCCGTGTTCCGTTCTTTGAGTTTTTTAACTTTGGACATGGACCGTGCCAGTCGACCAGTACCCAGGCTAAATGAAGAGGGGAGGTTGCCATTGTGAATGGATTGAACGACTCATCAGGACTAAGGACACCTTGATCAACATTCTGATGAAAGACCAGCAATAGTAAGACCCAATTTACGATGTTATTTCATATATCTGTCGTGCATGTGAACTGGTCGGGCGCGTCCAGCCGGTTCTGGCTGGCCTGGTTATGCTAATTTAGCGATACATTTTGTTTTCGCTATAAAACATTTAAAAAATCTGAAATATTGTTTGGATTCACCAGATGTTGGGCTTTCAATGTCTGTACGCTGTGTATTTTTTCTGAAATGTTTTAAGACAAGTAATTAGTTATATAACGTTGGTCTCTGTAATTGTTCTAGCTGCATCAGCACTATATCAGATTGCAGCTGCAATGTAGAACTGTGATTTATACCTGAAAAATGCACATTTAAAAAAAAAAAACTATGCTATACCATAAATATGTTATCAGACTGTCATCTTATGAATTTGTTTGTTGGTTTGTGGCTATCAATATCTTAGTTTAGCCGAATTGGTGATAGCACCTGATGGAGTAAGAAACTGTTGGAGTAAGAAAATGGTGTCTTTTGCTAACGTGTTTAGCTAATAGATTTACATATTTTGTCTTCCCTGTAAAACATTTAAAAAATCTGAAATGGTGGTTTTATTCACAAGATCTGTGTCTTTCATTGGGTGTCTTGGACTTGTGATTTAATGATATTTAGATGCTACTATTTAATTGTGACGCTATGCTAGCGATGCTAATCAGTGTGTGGGGGGGGGGGGGGGTGCTCCCGGATCCGGGTTAGGTACTCTGTAGAGGTTAATGCAGAGTATAACTCCTGCAAAGACAATGGTTGCTCAAGCTCAACCTGAGCTTCTGCATCCACCTTTGGGAGCCCATCAAGGAACTGCTGTGTCACTGTTTTATCCTCTTTGTACTCACACTTGTATAGCTCAGCATAGAACTCTACTGCCCTCTTTCTAATTTCACTAGGGCTAGTGAGCTCTTGTCCAACAGCTGATTTGAGACAATGAATAATTTTTTCTTTGTCCATTCTTTTTCTCTAAACCAAAGAAAAATTTGGATGAGGCATCCATTTCAGATATTCCCTGAAACTTACTTCTCACCAATGCCCCCTGTGCTCTGATACCCAGCAGGTCTGCCAATTCAACTTTTTTTTTCTTGAGTGCCTGCGTATGGCCTCGATCTCCTGTGGTCTCAATCAACGTCATGAGTTCCACTATTTCAAACTCTAGGGCTTTCATTGATCTGATGATATCCTTGGTGACATTCCTCGTGTATTGATTACAAAATTGTTGAATCTGGATTTTCCCTATATCCCACCACTGTTGAATGGATACAAAACTGTCCTTTTGAGACCTCCACCTCTCCCAGAAAAAACAAAAACATTTCCTGAAGTGAGCATCACTCAATAAAGTTATATTAAAATGCCAGTATGCGCTTTTGGGTTTTACATCATTAATGAACACCACCTCTGTTATTAAACAATGATCAGAAAATCCCACTGGGGTTATCACACTTGATTTACAGACCTGAGATTGATGCTCAAAACAATAAAACCTATCTAACCTTGCCATAGAGATGATGTTCTCTCTCACATGCGCCCAGGTGTACTGCCTTGTGCCTCCATTTTGACTCCGCCAAATATCACACAATTCATGAGTTACAATGAGGCGTTTTAAAAAGGTCCTTGAGGCTATATGAGGTTCTTGGTGATTTCTATCTAAATCACTGACTGTGCAGTTAATATCCCCAGCAATAAATAAATAATCTTCATTGTTACATTTCTCAATGGTATTTGATAATGTCTCTAAAAAACGTACCCTCTCAACTGCCACCACTGGGGCATAGACATTTATCAGACACATAGTGATGTTTTCATACCTTGCTCTAACTTTTAATAACCTCCCCTCAACTACCTCTTCAACCTCATAAGACAAAGGCAAAAACCCCCTTGAGAACAATATAGCCACACCCCCACTTTTAGAATTTTTATGACTACACACCACTGTCCCCCCCACTCCTTTTTCCACATAACTTCATTTTCCAAATTACTATGCGTTTCTTGTAGAAAATTTATGTCACTTCCCTTTCCCCTAATTAACTCATACACTATCGCTCTTTTTTTAACATCTCTTCCGCCATTTATGTTTAAAGAAGAAATCTTAAAACTGCTCATGAATGAAAAAAATATACAGAGGAAGATACAGACATCCCATCTCTTTACAGGGTTAAAACTGCAACTAAACCCTTTCATTTTCTTTAGAATTTACATCACTTATCACTCTCGTGACCACCTTCTTAAGTCTAGCAATTTCAGGGCTTGTCAAACCTCCCTCTGTTATTTTTGACATCAAAAACTTTGCTGATTCAATAAACAATTCACTTTCAGGGAAAAAATCAGTTATATTGTAATCCTGCATATATTTCTTCCCTTTTGTCAACTTCAGAAATTGGCGTACCTTCTTAATTCCATACCTTCCTTCCTCCCCAATTATCTCACTATGTTGTTGTGACGCGTCAGATGACTCACTCCCGCTCTCTTCCCCAGAGGAAAACTCCCCCATCTCTTCAACCTTTTCATCTTCAACTAATTTATCAATCTCTACCTTCCTCTTAGAATTAGACCCTTCACCACCCCCTACATTCTTTCTCTTACTTCTCGGTACTTTGAAAACAGCTTCTTCCTTTCCTGTTATTTCAATTTCCTCTTTATCTCCAATTTCATTTTCCAACACCACCTCAGCAACGGCAGTCGCAATCTCACAGACTGCTTCCCCTCCCTCCTTGTTCTGATCCACCACAATTGTCCCCGTATCCACACTGCCTTCCTCTCCCCCTTTTCCAACCACATCTGCCCACCTTCTTCCTTCCCCTGTACTTTTAGCAATTTCATCCCTTTGCGTCGATGCATTATCTGTACCATCACTATAACTACTACCGGGCTCTGCGCGCTCCTTCTCAGGACAACTACGCACCAAATGCCCCTCTCTTCCACACCCAAAACATTTCATTGATTCAGTAGAAGCGTAAAAAACATAATCAAATCCATCAATCTTAAAACTGAACGCTAAATTCAGTTCATCAACGTCCTTTTTTAAGATCATATGCACTTGCCTCCTATGAGACACGACATGTTTCAGCAACGGAGATTT
This sequence comes from Salvelinus fontinalis, assembly GCF_029448725.1. NCBI lineage: Eukaryota > Metazoa > Chordata > Actinopteri > Salmoniformes > Salmonidae > Salvelinus > Salvelinus fontinalis. The sequence continues at coordinate 3,089,624 of NC_074667.1, forward strand.
GCATCCAAAAAGAACTTTCTTTATTGTAGATACAATTTGACCATGACGCGATAATTCTCTCTCCAACACTTCATCTCTAACAAATGGTGGTACGTTAGACAATATAACCTTCTTAGCCGGATTCATAAGTGGAAATACCTGCGTCTGTGTCTCCCTCAAAACAACACCGTTCTCCACCATCGTATTCACTTTTCCAATAGAATCTAAGAATATCACTACTGCGCTATTCATCCTTGAGGCTGATTTAATGCTATCATACCCAATCATACTACCTACCGCTAAAACACATTATTCCACTGAACATCCAACCTCTGCCAAAATCTTAATTCCATTGCGCCGACTAAGTTTTTCATACTCCAAACTCCCACGAGTGGACATTTCAACCAGCCTCAACCAGCTGGTTGTGCCCTCTCGAAAACAAACAACCTCAAACTATCCCACCACCCCTCTACTTGTTAATTAATAATTAGAACAATTATCTTTAAACCAACTAATCAATATATATATATTTACATACCAAAACCCAATAGAATGAAAAGAAATCCAGTCGCTCTCACAAACACTCCTGCTTGACGACTCACTTCCCAGCATGCACTCCGAAGAGAGAGAGAGAGAGAGAGAGAGAGAGACTTTTACTTTTTGTCGTTCTTTAATGAAGCCTTCTCATTTCATTAAAACCTCACCACTCCCCCCCCCCCCTTAAACAAAAAAAACCAAAATATATCCTGTACTGCAGTACTGCATACCATACTCACCATGCCCTCTATAACGCGATCCAAAACCACACCACACCACACATCACAATAACCAAAAACCTCACTACTTCTACCACTGTATATCCAACTCATTTTCCCCAGCTGTACAGACAGCCCCCCGACACAACATATCTGCTGAAACATCTCCACACTTTTTATCATGGCTGAGATCCCGTTAATCGGGATCGATATGACAACAGCCAGTGAAAGTGTCAAATTCCTCAAACATACATCGTATACCATTTTAAAGGTAATCTTGTTGTTAATCCCACCACAGTGTCCGATTTCAAAAATGCTTTACAACGAAAGCACCACAAACGTTTATGTTAGGTCACCGCCAAGTCATAGAAAAACACAGCCATTTTTCCAGCCAAAGAGAGGAGTCACAAAAAGCACAAATAGAGATAAAATTAATCACTAACCTTTTAGATCCACTTCTCCTTAATGCAACCGCTGTGTCAGATTTCAAAAAAGCCAACCATGCAATAATCTGAGTACGGCGCTCAGAGCCCAATCAAGACAAAAAGATATCCACCATATTGTGCAGTCAACAGAAGTCAGAGATAACATTATAATCATTCACTTACCTTTTATGATCTTCATCAGAATGCACTCCCAGGAATCCCAGTTCCACAATAAATGTTTGTTTTGTTCGATAATGTCCATCATTTATGTCCAAATAGCTACTTTTGTTAGCGCGTTTTGTAAACAAATCCAAAGTCACTAAGCGCGTTCACTAGGAGCAGACGAAATGTCAAAGAGAGAGAGAGAGACAGAGAGAGAGAGTAAGTAAACTGAGAGTAAGTAAACTGGTTGTTCAGAAGCTGGTTGTTTTTCTCTGGTTCTGAGGGATCGCCAGGGTTAGGGACAATTTTTAGAAATATTAGTATTTTGGCAGCACACACAACACATCACGCTCTCTCTCTGTCTGTCTCTAACACATTCGCACACAGAGAGAGAGAGAGAGAGAGACACACACACACACACACAAACACACACATATAGCTATTGAACTAAAAGTGTACTTGTTTCATGAATAGGAAGAATAAAAAATTTAAAAAAGAGAATGAATGTTTGCTCTTAATCATTGTTTATCTCACTCTTAATAACTTAGTAGTTAGTAGTTACTGTATTTTTGACTGCCATTATTTATTTTTGCAACATGAATTCGCTGTCAGCATGTGGAACATTCAGGGTCTAAACTCATCAACCTTTGGACTGAAGAGTCAAAAAAAATTATAATCTGAAAGATGAGGATGTCATCATTCCACAAGAGACATGGTGCAAGGCAGACATTGTCACTCACTGTCCCACAGGCTACAGAGAGGTAATCGCGCGGTCATTGATATTCCCCACCATAAGTAGAGATGTGTCATTTCCAGGCCCAGGGAAATGTGTAAATCTGTGGGGACAAAAATGCACATACAGGAACACTACCTGATCTAACGGCCACACGAGGGGACAGCTTTTATACAGGCCATACTGTTTCTAGCTGTCTTGATCTCCTCCATTAAAACAACAGCGACAGCACCATCAACAAAAATTGAAGGGGTCTGTTGAAGCTCTGTCGCAGCCTGAGTCTGTACTCTGTCAGTGGTAGGTTACGGGGGACTCTTTGGGGAGTTTAACCTCTTAGCCACAGCACAGTAGACTATGACTATACAATTACTGTACGACCCTTTCTCTCTCATTGTCTGTCTGATCACAGACACATGACCTTGTTTCTGAAAGAATCTGACATGGAAACAACCACACATTCACAGCCCAGTAAGCTATACAACATCAGACATTCATAAAGATGGGCCCAAAACAGCACAGAAGAATAACAGCAAGCATCCAGTAATAAACTAATCCAAACACTCTTAGATACCTTTCTGGATACCACATCCACTCCACCGTAAAGAAGGCATACATTTAGCAGACAAAATACATCATCAATATGTTCAGGCAAACAGTAAAAGAAGCACAACTTAAATGGACCAAAAAGAAATAAGGTTTGATGTAGAGAAAAACAATTAGAAACCTATCAAACCAACCAAGACCCAAATAATGGTGAATTTTTCCTTAATTACTTTTTAGAATTTAAAACTCTATAAACGGACACATGGCTGTTATTTTCTGGTTCTGAGGGATCACCAGGGTTAGGGACAATTTTGAGAAATATTAGTGTTTAGAAGGCAGACCACACATCACGCTCTCTCGGTCTGTCTCTCACACATATACACACACACACACACACACACACACACACACACACACACACACACACACACACACACACACACACACACACACACACACACACACACACACACACACACACACACACACACACACACACACACACACACACACACACACACACACACACACACACTCTCTCTCTCGCACCACACACATACACACATAGACAGAGAGACACAGATGTAGACACACACCCATTCACACACACAATGAGAGAGAGAGCAAGAGAGACTTACCCTACGGGAGCACGCAAAACAACAGAATTAATGCGGAGGCATGGAAATTGAAAAGGCCGAACGGTGGCGTAGCCAAGCTCAGTGGAAGTGCTGATTGAAGTTTAAGACAGGGCTAGCAGCCTACTGCCATCCTGAATGAATCAAACATGGTGTGTGTGTGTGTGTACTTGCAGGTGTGTGTGTGTGTGTGTATCTGTTTTTGTTCCTGTGTGTGTGCATGTGTGTGTGTGCATGTGTATTTCTGTGCGTGTGTGTGTGTGTGTGTGCGCGTGTGTATTTCTGTGCGTGTGTGTGTGTGTGTGTGTGTGTGTGTGTGTGTGTGTGTGTGTGTGTGTGTGTGTGTGTGTGTGTGTGTGTGTGTGTGTGTGTGTGCGTGTCTATTTCTGTGTGTGTGTGTGTGTGTGTGTGTGTGTGTGTGTGTGTGTGTGTGTGTGTGTGTGTGTGTGTGTGTGTGTGTGTGCATGTGTATTTCTGTGCGTGTGTGTGTTTGCACGTCCTGCCATCTTGAATGAATCAATCCTGGTCCGCATCACTTTCCTGCCTGTCACTGCATCCGAATGAACATATTTTTGGAAAAACCCAAAGTGGAGGTCACCGGCGGGAATAACATGGAGAATTAAAAGCATGTATCCATGAAGGACTGAATGTTTATGGTATACTGTCTATATCTTGGGAAATACATGAATACGCTGACAGATGTTGATGGATGATTTGTTGTGCTTTACGGGACATTGATTTATTTGGGTAGATTTAGCCCCTCTATGGCTGTGACTTGTGATTGACAGATAGATGGATCTCACCAGCATGCCAAATAAGACAAATAAAAAATATGTAACATGAAGAAAGACAGAAAACAAAAACAAAGACAGGAATTATCAGCAAACAAAGATGGCTAGCAGTCAGAGGTCTTTGTCTTCGTCTTGTAGTGTCCCGTGTATATATCTTTTTATCTTTTTTTCTTTGCATATATATATTTTTAGATTTTTCTTAACCTCAACTTCAACATACTCTCCTGCAATCCGCCTCACCCAATGTGGTATGGAACTGCTATTTTCTTTACTTTAGAACCGGAACCCCCAACAGAAGCTAGCGGTCATCAGCTAACCTTTAGCCCAGACAACTCTTGCCAGTCTGCACAGCGCGATTCAACCTAGAGCATATCGGACTTATTTTTCTCTGTATCTCCGGATTCCTACCGCAAGCTTTGAACCTTTTCACCTGGATCATCGCAGCTAGCTAGCTGCTATCCTAGTGGCCACTCCTGGCTAACGTCTCTGTCCCGAAGCAAGCACCAATTAGCCTGGAGCTAGCCTATGCTAGGACCATCTCCCGGGTAGCTGAAGAGGGGAGATGGTTATTGGGCTACAATAACCTATTTTGCCAATTGGCCTGGACCCCTTTTACTGCCGATACGGAGCCCCGCTGATCCATCACAACTGGACGACTGACGTAATTTGGCCGAGGGGGGGTTTTCAACTGGCTCCTCCGTCACGACGTCTGCCCATCTGCTAGCCTGCTAGCCTCGGCCCGCTAGCTGTCTAGAGCATATCGGACTGTTAGCTGAAGAGGCCCATCGGCCAATTTCTTGTGCCACTATACCTATTTTGCCAATTGGCCTTGACCCTTTTACCACACGGAGCCCTGCTGATCCATCACGACTGGTCTGCCTATGTAACTGCACGAGGGGCTACAACAGACTTCTTCTGTTGCGACGTCCCTCTAAAGCCCTTCTGCTAGCTTGATAGCCCCGGTTCGCTAGCTGTCTGAATTGCCGTGTCTGAATTGCCGTGTCTCCAGCCCGCCTAGCTACTCACTGGACGCCTATGATCACTCGGCTTCACATGCCTCTCCCTAATGTCAATATGCCTTGTCCATTGCTGTTTCGGTTAGTGATTATTGCCTTATTTCACTGTAGAGCCTCTAGCCCTGCTCAATACGCCTTAGCTAACTCTTTAGTTCCACTTCCCACACATACGGTGACCTCGCCTGGTTTAAATTATGTTTCTAGAGACAATATTTCTCTCATCGTCAAGCAATGCACAGGTTTACCTACACTGTATTCACATCCTACCATACTTTTGTCTGTACATTATGCCTTGAATCTATTCTACCGTGCCCAGAAACCTGCTCCTTTTACTCTCTGTTCCCAACGTACTAGACGACTAGTTCTTATAGCCTTTAGCCATACCCTTATCCTACTCCTCCTCTGTTCCTCTAGTGATGTAGAGTTTAATCCAGGCCCTGCAGTGACTAGCTCCACTCCCGTTCCCCAGGCGCCATAATTTGTTGACTTCTGTAACCATAAAAGCCTTTGTTTCATGCATGTTAACATTAGCCTGTTAGGCGGGCTGTCCCGACGTCGGTACAAATATGACAACATCCAGCTCATGTGCAGGGCGCGAAATTCAAAAGCTATTTTTTTTAAATATTTAACTTTCACACATTAACAAGTCCAATACAGCATTTGAAAGATAAACATCTTGTCAATCCAGCCAACATGTCCGATTTTTTAAATGTTTTACAGAGAAAACACCACATATATTTATGTTAGCTCACCACCAAATACAAAGTGGACAGACACGTATGATTATGATTATGATGTATGAATTATGATTCAAGTAGCATGCAAAAGCCAACCTAAATAACCTAAAACCAACCTAAAGAACCTAGAAAAAACTACCTCAGATGACAGTCCTATAACATGTTACACAATAAATCTATGTTTTGTTCATAAAATGTGCATATTTTAGCTATAAATCAGTTTTACATTACTGCTCCCATCATTGCTACAGCATAGCTATAGTCTGAAATCAGACGGGAGTAGCCAGAGAAAATACAGACACCAACATCAACTACTAATTACACCTCATAAAACATTTCAGAAAAACATATGGTGGATAGCTAATGAAAGACAAATATCGTGTGAATAGAGCCAATATTTCCGATTTTTGAAGTGTTTTACAGCGAAAACACAATATATCGTTATATTAGCTTACAACATTAGCTAGCATACGGCAGCATTGATTCTAGTCAAGCGCTAGCATAGCACAGTTCGACAGATATATGAAAAAGCATCCCAAATTGGGTCCTTATCTTTGTTGATATTCCATCAGAATGTTGTAACGGGGTCCAATGTCCAGTACAGTCTTTAGTTGGGTTCCAGAACGAAATATTTCCCTCTTTGGTTAGCAAGCACAACGGCCGTGCGGCGCTAATCTGTCTTTCTTCAAAAAATTCTTCCGTCGCATCACATCTAAAGTCCAGAATAAATTGCAATAATATAATTAAAGTATATTGAAAAAACATACTTTAGGATGATTTTGTGACATGTATCAAATAATATCGTAGGCAGAGGTCATATTCACCTTTAACGAGCGGATTCCAGGAGCCGAGTCCAGATTCTGCCTTGCGCCCGGAAAAAAATTAAACTGCGCAGGTCTCACAAGAAGATGTGGTATTCAGTCCCTGGAAGAGATATTCGACTCCTTTCAACTCTCACTTCCGCATTACACCCAGATGAAGGCGTATGACGTGTTTCTACGGTCCTAAGTGTCATGACCTTGTATAGACAAGGTCTTAAAAAGACACATCGCATTTTGGAAATCTCAATTCGGCTGGGAAAATGGCTGTAAAAATAGTTCTGTTCCACTTAGAGAAATAATTCAAACGTTTTTAGAAACTATAGACTGTTATCTATCCAATAGTAGTAAATATATGCATATTGTAAAATAAAAAATTTCTTAAGAGGCCGTTTGAAAATGTGCACATATTTTCCAGTTTTTTCAATATTCACCCTGCAGCCTGAAGAAGTTAAAAGCCCCCTCCCTAAGTTTGTTTTATTCACTGCTTTAGCACACTCTGCCAACCCGGATGTCCTAGCCTTGTCTGAATCCTGCCTTAGGAAGACAACCAAAAAGCCAGAATTGTCCAACATTAACTATAACAATTTCCGACAAGATAGAACTGCCAAAGGGGGCTGAGTTGCAATCTACTGCAGAGATAGCCTTCAGAGTTCTGTCTTACTATCCAGGTCTGTGCGCAAACATTTTGAGCTTCTACTTTAAAAATCCACCTTTCCAGAAACACGTCTCTCACCGTTGCCGCTTGCTATAGAGCACATTCTGTCCCCAGCTGTGCCCTGGACACCATATTTTAATTGATTGCCCCCCATCTATCTTCAGAGCTCGTGCTGTTAGGTGACCTAAACTTGGACACTTCTTAGCGCTAGGGGTCAGATGATTATTATTATTGTTTTTTTAAATAACGTGCCCAACGTAAACTGACATTTTCTCTGGCCCAGATCGTAGAATATGCATATCGTTTACAGATTAGGATAGAAAACACTCCAAAGTTTCCAAAACTGTCAAAATATTGTCTGTGAGTATAACAATACTTATTCTTCAAGCGAAACCCTGAGAAAATGTGACCCGGAAGTGATATTTCTTTTTTTTTAAACTGTGTTTCCTGGCCCGTCTAACCTCCATTTAAAGGGGTATCAACCAGATTTCTTTTCCAATGGCTTCCTCAGGCTGTGACCAGGCTTTAGACATATTTTCAGGCTTTTGTTTAGAAAAATTAGCGACATTTTTCAAAAGTAGTCAAGTATCCTCTGAATATTTCCTGCGCGCGACAGAGGGGCTCACCATTTTCCGTGTTTCTCCTAAAGAATAGGTTATGGTCCGTTTGAAATATTATCGATTATGTTTGTTAAAAACAACTTGAGGATTGATTCTAAAAAACATTTGACATGTTTCTACGACCATTACGGATATTTTTTGGAATTTGTTGAACGGAACATGGCTTTTGTTTTCTCAACGTAATGCGCAACCCGAATGGCGTTTTTTTTGGTGATAAAAAATAAGATTTATTGTGTAACTGGGAGTCTCGTGAGTGGAAACATCCGAAGATTATCAAAGGTAAGCGATTAATTTTATTGATTTTCTTACTTTCGTGACCAAGCTAACTAAGCTAATATAAGGCTAACTGTTGTAGCATTGAAAGCTACACTCACAAACGCTTGGATTTCTTTCACTGTAAAATATATTTTCAAAATCTGACACGATAGGTGGATTAACAACAAGCTAAGCTGTGTTTTGGTATATTTCACTTGTGATTGCATGATTATAAATATTTTTTGTAATATTTTTTAATCTGATACGTTTGGAAATTTTCATCTTTCTTTCAGGACCGGAACAAGGCTGTAGTTTTCTCAACATAACACGCAACCCAAATGGCGTTTTTTTGTGATAAAAGTAATATTTATCGAACAAAAAGAACATTTGTTGTGTAACTGGGAGTCTCCTGAGTGGAAACATCTGAAGATTATCTAAGGTAAGTGATTAATTTAATTGTTTTTATGACTTTCGTGACCATGCTAATTTTGGGCTAGCTGTTGTAGCATTGAAAGCTACACTCACAAAAGCTTGGATTTCTTTCGCTGTAAAATGTATTTTCAAAATCTGACACTATAGGTGGATTAACAACAAGCTAAGCTGTGTTTTGGTATATTTCACTTGTGATTGCATGATTTTAAATATTTTTAGTAATATTTATGCATTTATGCAATTCTAGTGGTTGTTTAGGAAAATGATCCCGTTAAAGGGATCCGTAGCGCAGAGAAGTTAACACCTCAGCCATCCTACAATCTAAGCTTGATGACCTCAATCTCACACAAATTATCAATGAACCTACCAGGTACAACCCCAAATCTTTAAAAGTGCTTTCCTCACCATCTTAAACAAGCATGCTTCATTCTAAAAATTCAGAACCAGGAACAGATATAGCCCTTGGTTCACACCAGACCAGACTGCCCTTGACCAGCACAAAAAACATCCTGTTGCGTACATCCTGTGGCGTACTCAACACCCCTGCACCACCCACAGCAACTTTCCCAAGCCATGCCCATTTCTCCTTCACCCAAATCCAGATAGCTGATGTTCTGAAAGACTAGAACCAAACTGCTATAGACCTATATCTATCCTACCCTGCCTTTCTAAGGTCTTTGAAAGCCAAGTTAACAAACAGATCACCGACTTTTTCGAATCCCACCTCACCTTCTCCACTATGCAATCTGGTCTCTGAGCTGGTCATGTGTGCACTTCAGCCACGCTCAAGGTCCTAAACGATATCATAACCGCCATCGATAAGAGACAATTCTGTGCAGCTGTATTCATTGACCTGGCCAAGGCTTTTGACTGTGTCAATCACAACATTCTTATCGGCAGACTCAACAGCCTTGGTTTCTCAAATGACCGCCTCACTTGGTTCACCAAATACTTCTCAGACAGAGTTCAATGTGTCAAATCGGAGGTCCTGTTGTCTGGAACTCTGGCAGACTCTATGGGGGTGCCACAGGGTTTAATTCTCGGGTTGACTATCTTCTCTGTATACATCAATGACGTCGCTCTTGCTGCTGGTGATTCTCTGATCCACCTCTACGCAGACAACACCATTCTGTATACTTCTGGCCCTTCTTTAGACACTGTGTTAATGGGAACGTTATTTTTCCAAACATAGAAATTCTTCCCCTAGCTGAAAGAGGTTAATGTGAGTCTGGAAGGAGAGGTTACAGTCTAACCAGACACCTAGGTATTTATAGTTGTCCACATATTCTAAGTCAAAACCGTCCAGAGTAAAGATGCTGGACGGGTGTGCAGGTGAGGGCAGAAATCGGTTGAAGAGCATGCATTTAGTTTTACTTGCATTTAAGAGCAGTTGGAGGCCACGGAAGGAGAGATGTATGGCATTGAAGCTCGTCTGGAGGTTAGTTAAGCATCTCCAATCCAAAATTAAATCTAGAATCGGCTTCCTATTTCGCAACAAAGCATCCTTCACTCATGCTGCCAAACATACCCTCGTAAAACTGACCATCCTACCGATCCTTGACTTTGGCAATGTCATTTACTAAATATCCTTCAACACTCTACTCAGCAAATTGGATGCAGTCTATTACAGTGCTATCTGTTTTGTCACCAAAGCCCCATATACTACCCACCACAGCGACCTGTATGCTCTCGCTGGCTGGCCCTCGCTTCATTCTCCTCGCCAAACCCACTGGCTCCAGGTCATCTATAAGTCTTTACTAGGTTAACCTCTACTGCCTCAGAAACCCGGATCCGGGAGCACCCCCCACCCCCCACACACTGTTTAGCATAGCTAGCATAGCTTCACAAGTAGATAGTAGCATCTAAATATCATTAAATCACAAGTCCAAGACACCAGATGAAAGATACAGATCTTGTGAATAAAGCCACCATTTCAGATTTTTAAAATGTTTTACAGGGAAGACACAATATGTAAAGATGTAAATCTATTAGCTAAAAACACATTAGCATAATCCACCATCTTTTATTTGTCCACCAACACCAGTAGCTATCACCAATTCGGCTAAACTAAGATATTTATAGCCCCTAAACAAGAAAAAAACTCATCAGATGACAGTCTGATAACATATTTATGGTATGGGATAGGTTTTGTTAGAAAAATGTGCATATTTCAGGTAGCTGCCATAGGTTACAATTGCACCCACCGTCACAAATGGACTAGAATAATTACAATGAGCAACGTGTTTACCTAACTACTAATCATCAAACATTTCGTAAAAATACACAGCATACACTAATCGAAAGACACAGATCCTGTGAATACAGACAATATTTCAGATTTTCTAAGTGTCTTACAGCGAAAACACAATAAATCGTTATATTAGCATAGCACATAGCACATAGCAGCCCAGCATTGATTCTAGCCAAAGTGAGCGATAAAAGTCAACATCGCCAAAAGATATTAATTTTTTCACTAACCTTCTCAGAATTCTTCCGATGACACTCCTGTAACATCATTTTACAATATACATATACAGTTTGTTCGAAAAGGTGCATATTTAGCCATACAAAACCGTGGTTACACAATGAAAATAGTAGCAAAACAAGCCTGAAAATGTCGGTCGCCATCTTTCAGAGTGATCTAGTTTAATTAATAGCTAATCATATACTTGACTAAAAAATACAGGGTTTACAGGAATCGAAAGACAAATTAGTTCTTAATGCAACCGCTGATTTACATTTTTAAAATTATCCTTACTTTTCAATACAGGGTTCGCCAAGTGAAGCTATACCAAACAAAATGGCGAAATATGCGTTTAAAATATTTCGACAGAAACACGATTTATCATATTAAATATTGCTTACTTTGAGCTGTTCTTCCATCAGATTCTTGGGCAATGTATCCTTTCTATGTTATAAACGTCTTTTGGTCGATAGATGTCCTCTGTCCTTCGAAATGTCCACCACCAACGACCGACACCCCAAAACGTGTCCAAAGTTTCAGAGTGCACAACAAATAAATTCCTCAAAATCGCACTAAACGGATATAAATTGCTATAAAACGTTTCAAATTAACTACATTATGATGTTTTTAACACCTAAAACGAGTAAAAACATGACCGGAGAAATATTGCTGGTTAGAAAACGATTTGGAACGAGGCAGGTCCGATGCCCTTCACGCTTCAGGCGCACGACGAGAAAGGGCGGTCTCTATACATTTTGGTCTTTTATACTGGCTGTGAATATCCCATCGATTCCATTGAAAGCGTGATGACGTACAGACACCCAGAGGAAGACGTAGGCAGTGTCGGTTTCTTCATAGCATTCACTGTCGCCTTAAAAACAGACCCCAGATCAGAGGTAAAAAAATTTGAAATCTGAACCCTGTCATGAAAAGTGCTGTAGAAATTGTTCTGTACCACTCAGAGACAAAATTTCAACTTCTATAGAAACTAGAAGGTGTTTTCTATCCAATAATAACAATAATATGCATATTGTACGATCAAGAATTTAGCACGAGGCAGTTTAATTTGGAGACACAAATATGCTAATGCGGAACAGCACCCCCTATAGTTCCAAGAAGTTAAGCCCCGCCTTATCTCAGCTCACTGGTCACCATAGCAGCACCTACCCGTAGCACGCGCTCCAGCAGGTATATTCCACTGGTCACCCCCAAAGCCAATCCCTCCTTTAGCTGCCTTTCCTTCCAGTTCTCTGCTGCCATTGACTGGAACAAACTGCAAAAATCACTGAAGCTGGAGGCTCATATCTCCCTCACTAACCTTAAGCACCAGCTGTCAGAGCAGCTCACAGATCACTGCAACTGTACACAGCCCATCTGTAAATAGCCTATCCAACTACCTCATCCCCATACTGTTATTTATTTATTTATTTTGCGCCTTTGCACCCCAGTATCTCTACTTGCACATTCGTCTTCTGCACATCTATTACTCCAGTGTTTAATTGCTATATTGTAATTATTTTGCCACTATTGCCTTACCTCCCTTATCCTACCTCATTTGCACACACTGTATGTATGATGTTTCTACTGTATTATTTACTGTATGTTTGTTTATTCCATGTGTAACTCTGTGTTGTTTTTTGTGTCGCACTGCTTTTCTTTATCTTGGCCAGGTCACAGTTGTAAATGAGAACTTGTTCTCAACTAGCCTACCTGGTTAAATATAGGTGAAAAAATATATATATCTTATTTAGAACATGACAAAGACTTTTCCAATTCATGTTGATAAGTCCAACTTTTATGGAGATAAGTTGTGTTATCGTAGGTGATGTGTTGCTTTTGTTGTCCACATATAGACACACTTGATGGCCCCTTCTGACTGAGTGTCATCTGATTGGATCCCACTAAGGGAACAAATTCCACACAGAAGGCCAGGGCCAATTCCTCAATCTTCTTTTCCCGATCCCTTTCATGCTATCTCCTCACCTCCTCAGAACATTGAAGGAGAAGATCCATGGTTCCTAGACATTTGTCCAAGGTAGATAGATAGTCTTAGGCCCACACTGACTGAAGGAGATTTCAAGCCACACAGGTTTATAGTGATACCTTCCATGTGTGTATTCCAGCAAGCACAGCACATAACTGTCTCGGTATGGGTAGTGACCTATGATTTATCATAATTTGTCGCTCTCCCCTCTGTCCGGATTGGGGTGGAAATGTCTGGCGCCGATACACATTGTATATAGACTTATTTTTCTACTGTATTATTGACTGTATGTTTGTTTTACTCCATGTGTAACTCTGTGTTGTTGTATGTGTCGAAACTGCTTTGCTTTATCTTGGCCAGGTCGCAATTGTAAATGAGAACTTGTTCTCAACTTGCCTACCTGGTTAAATAAAGGTGAAATAAAAAATAAATAAATAAAGTGTGAGATTAGACGTCTATGGCTTGCCAGTCAATTGGTTAGCTGACCTTTGTCTATACATCTTGTTGGAGTGGGAACATATCGCGACTCGTGGATTCGCAGACTCGCAGACTACCATCCTGAATGGTAATTTTGAGACTTAAAGAGAATTGATTTGGTCGTCCTGATGCGCAACCACAATGTCATCCATTAATGCTGTTGCCGGGATGAAGAAAGAGAACACTTAGACGTCTTTACCACCAAAACACATTTTCTCATCCGCTCTCCCTCGTCGAATCTGGACAAGGCCTATTTACCCAACCCCTCAACTCAACACTTGGTTTGCATTTAAATTCTGTCATCATTGCATCATTGTAGGCTATGCTCAGGGTTAGCTTATGAGAGGTTTTTCTGTTGTCCAAAAACCACACAAGCCCTTAACTTCTTATGGCTGCAGGGGCAGTATTGAGTCGCTTGGATGAAAGGTGCCCAGATGTGCCCAGAGTAAACGGCCTACTCCTCAGTCCCAGTTGCTAATATATGCATATTATTAGTATTTGATAGAAAACACTCTGACGTTTCTAAAACTGTTTGAATGATGTATGTGAGTATAACAGAACTCATATGGCAGGCAAAAACCTGAGAAGAAATCCAAACAGGAAGTGGGAAATCTGAGGTTGGTCGATTTTCAACCCAGCCCCTATTGAATACACAGTGGGACATGGGTTATGTTGCACTTCCTACGGCTTCCACTAGATGTCAAACGTCTTTAGAAACTTGTTTGAGGATTCTACTGTGAAGTGGGGGCGAATGAGAGAGGAATTAGCCAGGTGTTTGGCAGATTGCCACAGGCTCCGAGGCGCGGTCACGAGAGAGTTAGCTCTCGTTCCATTGCTTTTCTACAGACATAGGAATTCTCCGGTTGGAACATTATTGACGTTTTATAATAAAAACATCCTAAAGATTGATTCCATACATCGTTTGACATGTTTCTACAGACAGTTACGGAACTTTTTGACATTTCGTCTGCAACTAGGGAACGCGCTTCATGACTTTGGATTTGTTTACCAAACGTTCTAACAAAAGTAGCTCTTTGGACATAAATGATGGACATTATCGAACTAAATCAAACATTTAATGTGGAATTGGGATGCCTGGGAGTGCATTCTGATGAAATCCATCAAGGTAAGTGAATATTTATAATGCTATTTCTGACTTCTGTTGACTACCCAATATGGCGGATATCTTTTTGGCTGCTTTGTTGTCTGAAAGCTGTACTCAGATTATTGCATGGTTTGCTTTTTCCGTAAAGTTTTTTAAACTCTGACACAGCGGTTGCATTAAGGAGAAGTGTATCTATATTTCCATGTCTAACAACTGTATTTTTATCGACATTTATAATGAGTATTTCTGTAAAATGATGTGGCTCTCTGCAATATCAACGGATGTTTTTGGAACTAGTGAACATAACGCGCCAATGTATACTGAGATTTTTTAAATATAAATATGCACTTTATCGAACAAAACATATATGTATTTTGTAACATGAAGTCCTATGAGTGTCATCTGATGAAGATCATCAAAGGTTAGTGATTAATTTTATCTCTATTTGTGCTTTTTGTGACTCCTCTCTTTGGCTGGAAAATGGCTGTATATTTCTGTCACTTGGCGGTGACATACTGTAACATAATCGTTTGTGGTGCTTTCGCTATCAAGCCAATTTGAAATCGGACACTTTGGTTGGATTAACTACAAGATTACCTTTAAAATGGTATGCGATACTTGTATGTTTGAGGAATTTTAATTATGAGATTTCTGTTGTTTGAATTTGGCGCCCTGCACTTTCACTGGCTGTTGTCATATCAATCCCGTTAACGGGATTGCAGCCATAAGAAGTTTCAAAAAAGCCGGAAAAAAAGTGTTTGAAATAGAATCATCCAAACCATTGTGTCAATAAGACAGCAGATACTGAGCTTTAAAGTTGTTTATTTAGTGGCTGAATGATTCAAGAAGCAGGTCAAAAGGCCCAAAATATCTCTCTCAACTTCCATTTGTATTCACTTGCTTCATTTAAAAACTTTTTCAGTAGCGCTTCTGCGGCTCACAAAATGTTACCATAGCAGCCAGGTCACCGTGATACAAATCAGTATTCAGATTTACGAGGGTGTTGTGGATGGAGGATGGGTGTATGCCTTTGCCTCTGATTCCAAAGGTTGCATGTTCAAATCTAGTGATATAAAGTTGTTTTCTATATTTTTGTTTTCTACCTATCCCAAACCGTAACCCTTATCTTAATGTTAATGCCTAAACTTAACCTTAACCTTAAAGCCTTTAAACTGTTAATTCAATGTTTTGCTTGTAGCAGATGTCCAGCAAATGCCACTATGGTCTACAAGCTCTCACAGTCTTAAGTCAGAATTAGACGTTCATCCATGTTTCTCAAACTTCAAATTTCTGAAGTTTTTCCAAATGTCAAATTTTTAAGTGTTTAATGTTATGTTTAGGCATTAACTTTAAATTAAACCGTATTATTTAATTAGAACAGAGAAACATTAGATACACTTATAAATCCTTAATTAAAACACATAAATGGATTGTTCTGGGAGGTTGTTCTCTGCAGATCCTCTCAAGCTCTGTCAGGTTGGATGGGGAGCGTCGCTGCACAGGTATTTTCAGGTATCTCCAGAGATGTTCGGGTTCAAGTCCGGGCTCTGGCTGGGCCACTCAAGGACATTCAGAGACTTGTCCCGAAGCCACTCCTGCATTGTCTTGGCTGTGTGCTTAGGGTCGTTGTCCTGTTGGAAGGTGAATCTTGGAACCAGTCTAAGATCCTGAGTGCTCTGGAGCAAGTTCTCGTCAAGGATATTTCTGTACTTGGCTCCGTTCATATTTCCCTCAATCCTGACTAGTCTCCAAGTCTCTGCTGCTGAAAAACATCCTCACAGCATGATACTCCCACTACCATGCTTCACCGTAGGGATGGTGCCAGGTTTCCTCCAGATGTGACGCTGGCATTCAGGCCAAAGAGTTACATCTTGGGTTCATTAGACCAGAGATTCTTGTTTGTCATGGTCTGAGAGCTTTTAGGTGCCTTTGTCATGTGCCTTTTACTGAGGAGTAGCTTCCATCTGGTCACTCTACCATAAAGTCCTGATTGGTGGAGTGCTGCAGAGATGGTTGTCCTTCTGGAAGTTTCTCCCATCTCCACAGAGGAACTCTGGAGTTCTGTCAGAGTGACCATTGGGTTCTTGGTCACCGTCCCGACCAATGCCTTTCTCCCCTGATTGCTCAGTTTGTCCTGGACGCCAGCTCTAGGAAGAGTCTTGATGGTTCCAAACTTCTTTCATTTTACGAATGATGGAGGCACTGTGTTCTTGGGGACCTTTAATGCTGCAGAAATGTTTTGGTACCCTTCCCCAGATCTGTGCCTAGACACAATCCTGTTGCGTAGCTCTACGGACAATTCCTTCGACCTCATGGCTTGGTTTTTGCTCTGACATGCACTGTCAACTGTGGGACCATATATAGATAGGTGTGTGCCTTTCCAAATCATGTCCAATTAATCTAATTCACCCTAGGTGGACTCCAATCAAGTTGTAGAAACATCTCAAGGATGATCAAAGGAAAAATGATGCACCTGAGCTCAATTTCAAGTCTCATAGCAAAGGGTCTGAATACTTATATAAATAAGGTATTTCTGTTTTCCATTTTGAATACATTTGCAGAAAATTCTAAAAACCTGTTTTTGCATTGTCATTATGGGATATTGTATGTGAATTGATGAGGAGATGTAACGAAATGTAACAAAATGTGCAAAAAACCAAGGGGTCTGAATACTTTCCGAATGCACTGTATGCTATTATGTGGGTTGTGTGATAAGTAAGAGGTTTACCACAAGCAGAGAGAGATTGTGTGTGTGTATGCATGTGTACGTGTGTGTATGTGTGTGTGTTGTGGTCTGTTTCTGTTTGTGTTGTCTGTAAATCTGTGTGGGTGTGCGGTCTTAAAAAACATGAATCTCTTGTTCCAGTACATTTACTTTCACAGTACTCTCTCTCAGGGACATTAACTTTATTTTATGTTCAGGCCCAGCTGCTGAAGGGTTATGGGGAGGTTGTAGAGCAGTTATGGGGAGGTTGTAGAGGGGTTATGGGAGGTTGTAGAGGGATTACTGGGAGGTTGTAGAGGGGTTACTGGGAGATGGTTGAGGGGTTACTGGGAGGTTGTTCAGGGGTTACTGGGAGGTTGTAGAGGGGTTACTGGGAGGTTGTTCAGGGGTTACTGGGAGGTTGTAGAGGGGTTACTGGGAGGTTGTAGAGGGGTTACTGGGAGGTTGTAGAGGGGTTACTGGGAGGTTGTTGAGGGGTTACTGGGAGGTTGTTGAGGGGTTACTGGGAGGTTGTATATTGGTTACTGGGAGGTTGTAGAGGGGTTACTGGGAGGTTGTAGAGGGGTTACTGGGAGGTTGTTGAGGGGTTGCTGGGAGGTTGTAGAGGGGTTACTGGGAGGTTGTAGAGGGGTTACTGGGAGGTTGTAGAGGGGTTACTGGGAGGTTGTAGAGGGGTTACTGGGGGGTTGTAGAGGGGTTACTGGGAGGTTGTTGAGGGGTTACTGGGAGGTTGTAGAGGGGTTACTGGGAGGTTGTTGAGGGGTTGCTGGGAGGTTGAATTCCTCTCTGGCGGTAGCATTAACACTTTTAAACGACTTTCATCTGGGAATGACCTCAGACAACTAGGTGTTGATCCAGAGGATTCACTCTTTACAGAGAAGCGAGGAACCCACACCTGTGTGTGTGTGTGTGTGAATGTTTGTGTGTGTGTGTTTATGTGTGTGCATGTGTGTGTGTGTCTCTCACTCGGTGTGTGTGTGCGTGCACGGTGGAAAAAGAGAGGCTTTTATTAGAGGTAAACACACTTCCTCTTCGCTCCAAATGAATCTGTTTTATCCCATTGGCTATCCCCAACACCGAGCGTTCCCACCAGGGAGAGGTTGTAAACTACTCCGGAGCACCGGGTCACTAAGAAATCAATGGCAACCCAGGAGAATTTGTTCTCTACTTTACGCCCCTCAGAACGACACAGGTTAGTCTCTGTTTTCCAGCGCTCACCAGCGCTGTTATGTTTGTGCGAGGCTACTGATGTTATGGAAGATAATGCTTTCATTTATGGAGATTGCAGAAGCAAAGAAGACGCTTAGGGGTCTTGTGTTTTGGCATGACATCTACAGTAGCTACAGTACCAGAGAGAGGAAGAAAGGCCAGATTCACGTCCGCAGGCTTCTTTAGATGTGCTTTGGTTCTCTATCTGTTATATAAGGAGAAAGGAACGTGTTTGGGTCTTACAAGAATAGTTTATCTACTTGCTTAGAAAAATCTCGCACATATTTCACTTCAGGTTATTGCACCTTTCGGATTGAACCCCCTTTTATGAAGTAGAAATATTTCACAAAGCCAAACTGGTACGTAATGTACTGCGCAGTAGCATTGCTTTACCGTCAACTTGCAACCTATTGCGTCAATGCCCATTTCCACGTTGGAGAGATCAAGTGCATATTTTTCACTCTCACCACTATATTAAAACATTTGTCAGGTTCCCTCTACTGTTCCGCGGTGTAGTGTTTGATGTAGGGTGCACTCGAATAGATAGAGCAAAGCAACCTCCCATATCAGATATGCCTCAGTCATTTAATCATCCAGTGTTCAGGGTGCTTTATGATTGTGTGTGTGTGTGTGTGTGTGTGTGTGTGTGTGTGTGTGTGTGTGTGTGTGTGTGTGTGTGTGTGTGTGTGTGTGTGTGTGTGTGTGTGTGTGTGTGTGTGTGTGTGTGTGTGTGTGTGTGTGTGTGTGTGCGCGTGTGTCCGTTTCTGTGTCTACGTGAGATTGGAAAACACAGACAAGTCATTTCCTTGACACAGCTCGAACATGATAGGGCCACAAGATTTGCTTGCAAAGCCCCACAGTCTGGATTTACTTTAGAGAAGAGAGGAGAGGGGGCGTGTGAGAGCTTGTGTAGGTAAACAGTAGAAGTAGCATGGACTGTTGTTTGTGTGTAATAGGATAGGTACACAATAAACTATTATTTTACTATCTAGCCCCTTGAGAAAATTATGGGGGGAAAATCATAGAAACGGAATGAGATTCGCTGCCTTTGTTGTCAAAGAGCCGTCGTTATGTTTTTGGATCTCTCCAACATACATCTCTTTGTTGATCAAATATTTCAACCCTAGAGTGGTTATAGAGAGATCGCAGTGCATTCATTGTATACTGCTTCTTAGGACTTCGCCTTCAGCAATAGATGCTGGTCATTTATGAACATTTAAACATCTTGGCCATGTTCTGTTATAGTCTCCACCCGGCACAGCCAGAAGAGGACTGGCCACCGCTCATAGCCTGGTTCCTCTCTAGGTTTCGTCCTAGGTTTTGGCCTTTCTAGGGAGCATTTCCTAGCCACCGTGCTTCTACACCTGCATTGCTTGCTGTTTGGGGTTTTAGGCTGGGTTTCTGTACAGCACTTTGAGATATCAGCTGATGTAAGAAGGGCTTTATAAATACATTTGATTTGAGATGGTTTAGCTACAGTACAATGGAAGTAAGTATCTTTACAGTGCTTTGACCATTTCTCTCTACAGTGCGATTGCCTCTCTCCTTGTCTTGACTGTCATTAGAGAAGCAGGAGTGTGACAGCCAAGTCTGTAGCGTGTGTCTGTCTGTTAGTGTGTGTGTGTGTGTATGCACGCGTGCATGACAGGCCCATGACGTTTGTGTGTGCTGGCGCGCGTGTGTGTCCGTCACTGTCACAGTGTGTTTATACAAGCACGTCTTACTCGTCTAGTTAAACGGTCGCTGTGCTTTTCAAGTTTCAAGCCTCCTCAGCAAACAGCATCATTTGCTGTGGATAGCACTAAAATGTGTCTATGACCTGCAGAAAGAACATAGCTTTTGTATGGAGGAGACAAGCGCACACTGCAACTGAAGAGACACACCCTTTTACAATACAAAGGCTGCACGACCTTCAAAATAACTCCCATGTGTCAACATTGTGCACTAATTACGAGGCTATTGACATGGAACGGTAGTTGAGGAAGGTTGAGGATCAGGAGTGTGTGTGTGTGTGTGTGTGTGTGTGTGTGTGTGTGTGTGTGTGTGTGTGTGTGTGTGTGTGTGTGTGTGTGTGTGTGTGTGTGTGTGTGTGTGTGTGTGTGTGTGTGTGTGTGTGTGCCTTTATACAAACATACCAAATTATTCTTTTGATCACAAAGTTGATGAGTGGCGTTTGTTGATTACCTAATCAATTATTCAAAAGATGGAGTTCGGAAACGATGGGATAATATAGATAGAGTGAGTATTACCCACGATCCTTCAGTGTTGTGCCGTGTCAGGGTGAAGCGGGTGCACGTCTTGCTTTAGTGTTATAAATGTATCCTTTAACATTGTGTTCATCTATCTGTGTCTGGCGTAATGC